>NC_058133.1:1063655-1099539 GCF_016433145.1 Gracilinanus agilis
GGGGGGGGGCAGATTCTCCCTCCGACACTACCTCAGTGACTGGCCGTCTTAGGCCTCGGCTGCCTCCGCTGTAAGAGGACGACGTTTGGACTTCGTGTCCTTTAAAGTCCTTTAGGATGGAGGAAGATATTGGGGGGGGGGAGGAAGAGCAGCAGCAGCAGCAGCAGCAGCAGCAGCAGCAGCAGCAGCAGCAGCACCCGGCTAGATAAGTGGCCTAAGCGGGGAGGCCTGCGTTCAGGAGCTGCCTCTGACCGGCCCTTGGCAAGTTACCCATCCCGGAGGATAGAAGCCCTGCAGCCCACCTGCCGGTTCTTTCTCTGATTTCAGGGCCTCCCTCGGGGGCTCCCCTGAAAGTTGCTCAAGTTTTCTGGTATTGTGGCCGGCGAGCCCCCATCCACGTGCTTCTCGCCAACTCTAGAAGCCTTCTGGGTTTCAGCAGTCAAGCCAATCCAGACCTCCTCAGCTGCCGGAGCCTGGGCAAGTGCTACCATCATCATCACCATCATCATCATCATCATCACCATCATCATCATCATCATCACCATCATCATCATCATCATCACCATCATCATCACCATCATCATCATCACCATCATCATCATCATCACCATCATCATCATCACCAGCAGCAGCAGCAGCATTTGGAGACACTTTAAAAAGGGTTGTGCAAGTCTCAGGGAGGCTCCAGGCTAATGGGGGAGTCAGTGTGCCAAGAACTGTGTGCAAGCAAGCTACATGAAAGACAGATGGGAAGCAAACCCAAGAGGGGAATGCGGACCATTTTACAGATGGGTAAACTGAAGCAGAGCTACATGGCACAGCCAGCCAGTGTCCTTCCTTAGTAGCAGGTGCCTCGTCTGTAAAACGGGGGGGGGGGGGGGAGGGCTGGACTTAAAGAATTCTAATGAATGTTTCCGGCTTGAAATCCAGAATTCTCTGATCTCTCTGTGCTTCCTACAACTCCTGAAGACCGTAAACTGCAGAAAAGTGGCAGCCCTGCATTACTGGCCAGGCAGCCAACCAACATTTATTAAGCGCCTACTGTGTGTCAGGGATGGTGCTAAGTGATGTGATGTGCTTGCAAAGAAAGGCCAAAATAGTTCTTGCTCTCAGGTAGGTTACCCTCTATTGGGGGACATAATGGGCAATGGGTGATGGAAGGGGATCTCAGAAGAAGGGAAGAAGAGCACACACACATGTGCACAAACACACATTTAACCACGCATGTAGCATGTACACATGTACACCCATGTGGTGTGTCTATTGAAGTCTATCTCTTGGATAGGGATTTGAGCTGTGCTTTCCTTGACCTAAGGAACTCCGGGAGGAGGAAAGCCCCTCCATCGATCCCAAGCCCAATTCAGGCATCTTCTCTGCAGGGTACGGCTTTAGTCTTGCTGGGGAAGAGAGAGCCTGAGAGACTTGCCTGGGGTCACCCACCCAGGGAGCCTCAGATACTGGCCTGGGACCTCCCGGATCTGTTCTCTCTTCACTGACATGTGTGTGTGTAAACATACAATGCAGTGTAGATACTGAACCTTATGGTTGCCATGTGTGTTCAGTCATGCACAACTGACTCATGTTATAAGACAGTTGTATGTACAGTTTCATATTGTTTAGATGCGCACATGTATCACACACAACACACAGCTCTAAATAGGACATGCAAACATGTTTAATGTATGTAGACCCGCACATACACATACATGGGACATCTATAAACATCTAGGTACCTGGGTTCAAATTCTACCTCAGAGTCATCTTGGCTGCAAGGCCCTGCACAAGTCACCTAAACTTTCCGGGTCCTCGGGCCTCTCAAGAAGCCCGGAAGTGGTAGAAAAGGTTCTGCCCTCGTAGAATTCTGCGTAGGCGGATGGAGCCGTAGCCTGGATTCGCTTCCTTAGCTGTGTTTGCTCTCAATTCATGATTATTTTTGAGCATCTTCCCCGGCCCCACTCCTGAGGGGTTTCAGGTCCCCGGAAGCTCAGTCCTCTGCTTCACGCAGCCTTACCGTTTCCACCTTTGTCGACGTGATTTGCACTCAAGACGCGCTCCATCGGCCCGAACGTCTAACGCTTTCTCTCTTCCATGGAAAGGGTTTGAAAGTTCTTCAACATGGAGGCCGCTCCGTGCTCGTGATTAGCGGGGCCTGGAGATTCTCTGTCTGCCCGAGAGGCTCCCGTTCTCCTTTTCGAAGAACTTCTCGGGCCTCATTGTTTGCTTTCTCCGAACCTGCTTGCATGAATGGCTCCAAGCCCTTCCGTGAACACTTTTTTCTTTCAAAAGCTTTTTTAATTATTGTTTTGTGCTGGGAAATTCCCGTTGAGAGTTTGCCGTCAGGCGGCTCCCGGGGCCAGCGGAAGCTGACAGCAGGCATGTGATCCGAATGGCAGCCGGGCCCTGAAGAAGAGAAGGGCGAGGCCCCCCGCCCCGCTCTCCCTCCTTGGCAGAGGCGAGGGACCACGGAGATGGAGCGTGGGCTGTGTGGTGGGAGGCTGCTTCCCTGGTCGGTCCTTGTTACAGTGGGTGGCTCTGCTCCAGGCTCTGCACGCTCGTGGGTGTCCTGGACCCTTGCGCTGCCTGCTCAGGCCTAGAGCCTCCTTAGCGGGAGGATAGTAGGAAATACCACCCTTAGCATTGCCAAGGAGACCAGCCCTATTGAATAGTTCTCAAAATGGATACACATACGTACACACGTATGCATATTTATGTGTGCATGCGTGTGCGTGTGTCTCGCTATCTATTTCATGGGACCCAGGTTAAAAGCTCCCGTTTCCTAGAGGAGGAGAAGAGAAAGGAGGAAGATGGAAAAACCAAGTTGGAGATCACCTAAAAGAGAAAACGGGAGCGTGACGGTGTCGGAAGACACGGTAACCTCATGACCGAGACAGTCAAAATCGTCTTCGTGGAGTGCTCGTGGAAATGTAGGACGTTTCCCCGAAGACAACATGGCGCAAGAACTTCCATTAGGATGGAGACGCTCTTCAGCCTAAGCTGACCGTGGGGCCAATAATAGCTTTCCCAAGACAAAACCAAGACAGACGGATTCTTCCTCCCTCCCTCCCTCCCTCCCTCCCTCCCCGTCTCCTTCCTTCTTGTCTTCACGAATCACCCCTCGTTGGATAAACGTTCTAGAATCGGGACGATTTCTGCCTATGGAGAGCCAGGCTCACACTGAGCACTTTCTGCGGGAGTCGAGACGGCTCACTGAAAGAGTTAATAGCAGCGTAGCAAGTCCTCTCCATGCCTGAGGAGTGAACGCGACTTCTTCTTTCGAAAGGGGCTGCCAGCTTGGCGAGCCAGTGAGCCTTTGCTGCAGTTTGTGCCCTGGGTTCAGACGGGCCCAGTGGCTCAGGTGGGGCGAGACAGCCACAGGAGGAGAACGTGGCCAGGCCCTGGCCATCCTTTACTGTGGAGCTGCACTTGACACTTAAATTAGTAAAAGGAAGGGCCGGCTTGATGAATCATTGAAAGCAAATTATCCCCTGCTTCTCCCAGACTGCCTGCAACATGCCACAAAAGGCAGCTCATGCATTTTGTAGGGCTATTCCTCAGCTCTCCAGCGAGTGGCACAGTGACGGGTGGAGCTTTCCTAATATATTCATTGAGTCCAAAGACAAGCTGCCTATTTATGACTGAGGCGGACGGCTATGCGCTAGACATCTATTACGTGGGATATGGGAGCAAGTTCATGGAGCTTCCCCTGCTGTGAGGGCCGTGGGTTGGCAGCTGCTGAATCTCCTGACGGCAGGACCACGTATAAATGGAGCCGTTCTAAGCCCAGTTTGGTCTGAGCAGTTTTCAGTCTCTGATTCTTGGGTGTTTACCTAGAATGCAGCCTCCTGGAGTCAACGATTTAGAGCCAGAAGAGACCTTAGATATCGTCTAGTCCAAGTCCCTCACTTTTCGGATGAAGAAACTGAGGCTCAGATACTCCCCATGATTATTGGAACACTGTAGAAGCTCTTTGTAAACTGGGGAAGGGATGATGGGAGAGAAGAGGCAATCCTTGAACCAAGAGCATTTATTAAGCTTCTCCCATGAGCCAGGCACTGTGCTAAGTGCTGGAGATACAAGAAGAGACAAAAGGCAGCCTCTGCCCTCAGGGAGCTAAGATGGCAGCCTCTGGTTACTTCTGGGTCAGAAAGACAGCAGCTTCGCTGATGACTCTTTTTTTTCATTGTTTTATTTTTTTTAAACTCTTATCTTCCGCCTTGGAGTCAGTACTGTGTATTGGCTCCAAGGCAGACGAGCCAGAAGGGCTAGGCAGTGGGGGTCAAGTGACTTGCCCAGGGTCACACAGCAGCTGAGAAGTGTCTGAGGTCAAATTTGAACCCAGGACCTCCCATCTCTAGGTCTGGCTCTCCATCAGCTGAGCTCCCCAGCTGCCCCTGCTGATGACTCTTAATCCTGCCCCACCAGAAGAGGGTTATGAAAGGCTATTACGAGTACTAAATAGCAAGTAAGCCCTTTACCGAGCTCACAACAGAAATGGAGAAGTCCCCGGAGTAAAACATACCCCAGAATACAGCAGACAGACATCCTTCCCAACCCAAAGGCCTCTCGGAGGCTGCAGGAAAGAGCCCCAGGCCGCAGGCCAGGGCAGAGCTTCCCTCGCTCCGGAGAAGGAAGGCTGCCTTCCAGACACGGAGCTGCATCAGGCTGCAGAACATCTCTCGGTGCCACCCACAAGCTACACGTATCCATTCAGACAGCCCATGTGGCCAGACCTCGCTTCCACATAAAACAAGGGGACGGGCCCCTCTCACAACAGGGGAACCCTGGCCCGCCTGGGCTGGAGGGAAGAAATGGGGCCTGTGTCCCCCATCAATTCTCCCACTGATTTGCTCACACAGTCTATGAGAGCTTCTTCCCAGGGCCTGCGAGGGGCACAGGGAAGGAAGCATTTGGTAGGGGAAGGAGGAGGCCCCTGCGGTAAATGCAAAACTCTGTGTGTGTGTGTGTGTGTGTGTGTGTGTGTGTGTGAGGGTGAAAGGCATAACGTTACAGGCTGCTGAGAAGTCAGCAAATATTGCTTTGCCTTAGGAAGCGTGGGGGGGATTGGACTCGAAGACCACTTCGGCCTCCCCCCTCCTCGTACTCCCGAATCCTGGGATCGTATGACCTTCCCCTGGAGATCTGCCACAAACGCCGTCTGTCTTCTTGTCCTGCCACTTCGTTCCTCCTCCCAGAGTCGAGGCTATTCGAAGGCCTTTCTCGGTATTTCTGGCTCTTAGAACAGTACCTGGGACGTGGGAAGGAGTGAGAAAATGACTGGGGCTTGACTGGCTGCCCGAGATTTGGAGTCGCTGCGAGCTGGGCCCCAGCAGGGCCTCTGACTCGCTTTCTCTCTGGGTGAACATTGCACTCTCTTACCTAAGCTCCAGTGGGACACAGACCTGCCCCCCACCAGACTGGGCACAAGAAGATCTGAGTGAAAAATCCGGCCCTGCCACGGATAACCTGTGCTATCGTAGGTGATTCTCTGGGACTCAGTTTCCTTTATTGTAACATGAAGAGGCTGGCCAACAGGGACTTCGGATGCCCTTCTCGTGCTCAGTGTAGGATACAATGACCAACCACGTTATGGGGAGACCAGCCTCAGTCACAGTAGCTCAATGGCCGAGACAGACCGAACAGCGAAGAGAGTTGCGCTGAAGAAGTCTGCGCGGTTCCCAGCTGAAAGGCAAAGGGCTGCGCTCGATTCCCAGGGCCTTCGCTTCTCTGTGCAGACTCTGCTGGACCTTAAATTTCATAATTAGGATTGCACGAAAGGACAGAGTCGGGCAGAATTCAGAAACACTCAGTTCTCTTGCGGCCCCGTCAATCAGGCCGTTTGGAGTGCGTTAGGCTTGGCCAGCTCGACCCAAAGCGAGCCTCGTCATCCGAATTGGCTTTTCCAGGCCAGGGGTCTGAGGGCGACCTCCCACAATTCCCATTTTGCCCCGTTTCGGCCTCTGGTGCTATCACAGCCAATCAAGCGGGCCATCGTTTTTGTGGGGAAGCAATGAGAAGGGAGCTCCCCGTTCCCTTGTGTGAGTTAGACTCTCACCTATAGCTGAGGATGGACGGAATGGGGAGCTTGGGAGGGAACACGGAACCAGGGAACAGGAGCGAGAGAGAGCCGCCGGCCGGTCATTTACATTGGAAGTCGCCAGTGGCAAAGGATCCATCCAGCTGCCAAGTCCTTGCTGTGGAGCAGCTTCTGCGGGATTCCGTTTTCTGTTCTGTTACCATCATGGCTGGATGGGCCTCTTCCCTGCCCCGACTGCTCCTGGCCTTCTTCTGTAACAAACATAAACATCCCAACGAGCTCCGACAACGTCCACAGAGGCCCGGCTTCGCCTTCCCCCTGCCCCAGCCCCAATTCCAACCTCGCCAAGGAACGAGCCAGGCTCATTCCTGTTTCCAAGCCAGACATTTCCAGTGCCAGTCGGATTCTCTGGTCCATCTTTCAAGTTTCGGAGATGAATAAAACAAGTATTTTGTTCCTGAGCAAACGAACTAGGAAAGAGGAGAAGACGGAAAGACGAGCTCTTTATTCCTTCACTCTGGCGTGTTTGCTCCTCATTGAGAGGCTCAGGAAGGGGCCTCAGAGGCCATCTAGTTCTGTGTGCAGGTGGCGAGGAAGCCCGTGGCTGCCCACCGTCCTGCAGGGAGTCGACGTCCGAGGGAACGCTCGAGTCTGGGCCCTGAGCCTGCAGAGGACGTTCTCTGAGTGGTTTCCGTCGAGGCGAAGCTCGCTCATCCGTAGGGGAGGCTTCTTTACTTTACAGGAAGGAAGGCCCAAGGCCCGATTCTGTGTAGGCAGAAAGCCCTGGGTAGGGAGGGGTGGAGGCTCCCTCTTTTGTACGGGATTTTTCTGGATTTAAGGGGCGAGTGAATGCACCCTAGGATGGACTTCCAAGACTGGCCAAGAGTTTTAGGAAGGCCGCCTCCGGGCCATGGAGGGCTCTCTTTGTGGAGAGAGCCACCGGAAGCAGCTCCAGCACGCACAGAGGATGACCGTAACTAGCTTGGGCCTGGCCCCGGCTTGCTGGAAGACGTGGACAGAACGAAGGGAGCCTCGCCACTCCCCCCTCTCAGGACGGAACCTGCTGGGCCCATGGATGTGACTCCTTTACTCGGAGGAGAGAGCCTGAGTGAAGCGTGCCAGCCCCTTATGGCCAGCTGGAGATCCGACTTCTAAAACAAACAGATGCCAAGTGTCTGCCCAAAAGAACGAAGATAACTCAAGGGAGAAGGTGCCAGCAGCTGGGGGCCCTCAGGAAGGGGGCATTGAAGGCAGATCGGAGGAGTCGACGAGGCAGAGATGAGGAGTAGAAGCAGCCAGAAGGGAGGCGCCACTCCAAACAGGGAGGACAACTAGGCCAAAAGCACAGAGAAGGGGAGACGGTGCCAGCTGGGAGGAACCAGAAGTATGGGCAGGAGGGGGTGAGAGAAGTGCTTTTTAATAATAATAATAATAAAAGAATAGTTTAAAGAAGAGAATCTTAGTGTAGGCAGCAAAGAAATCATACATCTTGACCCAGTAATCCAGTCCCTGGGCCTGAGCCCTGAAAGGCACAACATCCAAAACACACAACAAAAGCAGAGCTTTTCATCGCAGCGTCATGGAGAACAGAACAGGCAACAGGCAAAGCTGGAAGCGTCCTAACTGCCCAGTGACAGGGAGACGTCGGATGGACTGTGGCGCACTAAAGGGACGCACTACCATAATGCAATTAAGACCAGCACCCAGGAGGAAGGCACACAAATCAGAAGGGACCTTTAGGAACTTGTCCCAAGCAACGCTGAGGAAGCAAAGGGACTGAGGATTAATAGGCAAGAAAATGACCCTGATGAGCGCTTGGAGCAACTCAAGAAAGTTTAGGTAACGGCCTCTATTTCGATAAATGCAATTCAATGTAAACAGTTTCCAAGCAAGTTCATTTGATTGCATGAATGTTCAGCGTCATGATTTTTAATAAAACGTTTCACTAAAAATACGCACGGCAGACACCTTACGGGAGCTTTCACCGCGGATTTCGCTTTGCCCACAGTCATGTTAAAAATGGAGAACCCGCAGAAGTGAAGCACGACGGTGCTTTATGTCTCCTCTGCCTCTTGGCCAATATTGGGGTGATTATAAAGCTGTGCTTAGCTGTAGAATCTAAGTTTCAGAAAGCCTTCTGTTACTCTCCTGGATGCCCTTCAAACGTGTGCTGGATATTCTCGAAGGAGTCTGTAGAGTTGGAGAATGGGCATCCGGATCAATAGTCATTGACATATTCTTCATCACCTTTTTTGGGAGTAATAAGGTTTGGGATTTAGTCCAAGTGTGTCGCACCCTCCTTCCAGATCACTTGAAAATCAATGGCCTCCGCTTCCTAGAATCCCGACTTTCCACCAAGATTCCATTCAAGGGCTCCATCTGTCCACCCGTCGGGGCCTTTGTGAATACTGTTTCTGTTTTGTATTTCCTCGTCTGAGGACATTCCGGTGTCTATAATGGGGGAGGGGCTCCTTGAGAGAAAGAGCGTCGTGTTGTCTTTCTAAAGCAAAGGAGGCGCTTAATAAATGCCAATGTGCGTCTCTCGATTCCCTCAACATCTCAAGTCCTAGTAAGGACCCGCTGTGGGTGGACTCGCTCTGCTCTGCTTTTGGCCTTTGTTTTCTCTGTGCCATCCCCTGATCATCATGCCGGAATTGTGACATTGGAGGACTGACACCATCGCCTCATTGGAATCAATGGGGAAAGAGCCTCAAAAAACTTGTTGGACTTCCAAGTCTTCCATCTTTCGTCCTTAAATGCCGTGGGCGTGATCCGACCCGACTGGAATCTGAACCTCTTTCTGCAAACTTCTCATCCTCTGCTCTCTCCTGCCTTCTTTCTCTCGTCTGTCCTTTGTCGTTTTGAGGGGGACCAATGAAATTCTGGGAAGATGTCTTGACTCCCTCCTGCCCAAGATGGTCAGCCTCTCTCTTCCCGAGTCCTCAAAGTCCAGTGACGAGATAAAGCTCGGGGGATGGGCCTGCCAACGGTCTGGGACCCGGTGGAGGACCTTCGTGTCTTCAATGACCGACCAAGCTCTAAGTGCTCCATGCTTCCTGCTTCAGCTGCTGTCACGCCTGTGGGACGAACTTGTTCTTGTCTTCTCAGTCCATTGGGGGAAGCCTTCGCCTTCTTGTAGTAGAAATCTAAGTCATTGATTGAGTTGAGATCTGCCAATGAGCCTCAGCCTGGTTTAGCCTGTCTGCCATGGTACATGCGATAACTTCTTGGAACCAAAGTTGGGAATTGAGTGCCAGGTGGACGCCCAGGTGGCTGCGCAGCCCTCCCTCCAGAGGTGCTCGTCCTCCCTGAACATCCCATAACCTCTTGCTTTCTTGCCTTTTATAAGATGATAAGATGATAAGATTCACAGTCTTTTAGTGAGATTTGACACACTTTTGTTGTGAATGAGTGTTTCCCTTACATTTCTCTCTACCTGGGAAGATGATCAAGGGGGTTTCTAGGCTCTTTGGGCCTCCTTGTTGTGATATTTCAACTGGCTAAACTTCCTTCGAAAATGGTCACGAGCTTCGCTCGTATCTGTCCTTGTCCACATTGATCAAGTTGGATTTGCCTCAGTTTCACTCCATCGACAGGCACTTACTAAAAGTGTTTTTTATGTGCTAAGCATTGGTTTGAGCGTTGAAGCAGCCTCTCCTCTCATTGAGCTTGCATTCTATTTTGTCCTTTCTTATTGATGTTAGTCTTTGTTCTAATCAGCAGATCTTCTGTGTAAAAAGCCAGCTGGTTCAAAAATGACTCTACCTGGCAAATCATTGAATCAAGTCAGCCTCAGTTTCTTCATCTGTAAAATGGGAGAATAACAACACCAATCTGTTAGGGTTGTGGGGATAAAATGAAATAATAGTTGTAAAATGTTTTGTAAACTTTAAAACACCGTATAAAGACGATTCTTATGAACTGCTCTTTCTTAATAAAATATAGTTCATTTCATTTTTTGGACACACACACACACACACACACACACACACACGTCTCTACAAGGCTTTGAGTCCCTTCATTTCTTAATCCAGAATCATGTTTCCTGACACATACTTTGCTGACGTCCTCTATGCCTTGCTTTGCTTTGAAGTCATTGAGCACGAATGCACCGAATGGTTTACTTTGGAAGGTCTTCTGAAGTTCTCCACAGAATTCATCTCCTCTGTTCTCTGCAGCAGAGGTTGGTGCACGAGTTCTCTGCTCTTCCTGGGCTTCTTTCGACGAATGCTCGTTCTGAACACTTTAGCAGACCATGACCACGTGTCCTGGGAAATGGTCGTTCTTGCTGTCTTTGGAGAGGCCACGAAAGCCGCTCTGCCAGGCCCTTTTTGGCCCTTCCCAGGAGGACTCTGAGTGAGAAGAGCGCCATGTAAAACCTAGAGAATCAGGCAGAGGTGGCCAGTGCATGTCCCTGTTGGCTCTCCGTTGGTCCTTTTCCTTGGCTTAGAGGAGCTCTCAAAAGTTCTGCCGGGAGAGCACAAGCTCTGGCAGATTCTAGCGTGCCGGAAAGGCTTTGAGCAGCATCCTCTGTCTGAGTGAGTGCCAAGGACCAGCCTATCTAAAGAAAGAGTGACTCGCGCAGCCCTCGGGGCTCAGTTCCTTGACCCCAACAACTCAGGACCCTCAGTCTGGGGAGCATCCTCTTTCCCATCCTCTTCTGCAGTGAAAGTGCTGGCCAAGGAGACGGAGAGGCAGAGAGGACCAAGAATCAAGGAGACGCTAAACTGTCCATAAACGAGGACTTCACTGTTGCTCCTCTGAATCTGGGACCAACAGATGGACGGGCTACTGAAAGGAATGAACCCTATTCATCTCGACAATCTCCCCAGAGGTGACACCAGAAGAAAAGAATGAATTAAAGCTAAATGGAAGGATGGCTCGGGTGTTTTTCCTTCTGAACACTGGGGATGCAGCTGCCATTGGCCAAGGACACAAATCCCTAGGACTCCCATTTCCCACAATGCCTTGAGCCAATTTCTAATTGCTCAGGGGGAGAAAGACTCCATACTACATTTCCCAAAAGGCTGTAGGCCAGCCCCAGAGCAGTGAAATGTCTGCTTAAGGACTCTCAGGGAGTGCTGCAGAGGGCATCAAGTTGAAACGGAGGCACCAGAGCTGTTGTGGTATTTGGGATGGGAATCAGCGGAACAGTAGTCAGAGGACAGACAGAAGCGGGGCAGAGGGAAGGCAGGAAAGCTCCTGGAGATAAGGGATGCTGCTGGGCAGAGGGAAGGTGGGAGTAGTTGTTAGATACCTCTGTGTGTGCGTGTGTGTGTGCGTGTGTGTGTGTGGGATACGAGAGGAAAAAGCAGCGGGTTCTGCCTTCCTCCTATTGGGTCTCCCGGGGACCAGGGCGTCGGCTCCCATGCAGACATGACTCCATGGGAGACAAGGGCGTGGGAGGGGGCCTTGCATGGCTTGCTGTCTCTCACTCAAATCAACGGGAGCGTCAGCTCTCTGCTCTCTGGGGCAAATGGACGGCCATGGTCCGGGTTGCAATGGAAGCTGCTATTCCTAAATAACAGAAATTGGCCAATTAATGCTTTTATATAAGAAAGAGACAGCGGGCAGGAGGGACTCCTTTGAGGATGTAGCATTCATCTTGACTTTGCCTAGGGGAGCGGGAATTAGGACTCTTACTTGGGAAAGGGGCTGGATTCTGCTCACATCTGCCCTGTCCGTGCAGGGCAGAGCAAAGGAGGCAGAACCAATCTACACAATCACCTCCATTTCCCAGTCACTTACATTTGCCACAACCTGCTTTCTGGGAGAGGAAGGCTCGAGGCACTTGGAAATGGAAGTGACAGAAAACAAAAGCTACCGGGTCTCATTTATTTTTTAAGCCCTCACCTTCTGTCTTGGAGTCAATACTGTGTATTGAGGCTAGGTAATGGGGGTCAAGGGACTTGCCCAGGGTCACCCAGCTAGGAAGGGTCTGAGGCCAGATTGGAACCCAGGACCTCCCATCTCCAGGCCTGGCTCTCCATCCACTGAGCTACCCAGCTGCCCCCTGTGTCATTTTTTAAGATGACCAAAGTGCTAAAAAAGTGATGGAGCACGTGGAGGCTTGAAATCAGGCCGGCAAACAATTCTTCTCCATTGTTTTGTGGCTGTTCAGTTGTTTGCTGTTGTGCCTGACTCTGTGCCTCCATTTGGGCTTTCCGGCCAAAGATACTGGGGTGGTTTGCCATGTCCTTCGCCATGCAAAGTGGGATGGGCTGCCCTTGGGAGGCCGCCTCCCCTCCATCCCCCTCCTTGAAGGGCTTCAAGCAGAGGGTGGTTCTGTTGAGGCCTCTGAGAGCCCTTCTTACGCTGCCATTCTAGCCTTGTAGAGCGCAGCACTGCTCAGATCTGGGACATCATCCTTGTGGCTATTCTGTCCACCGAAGCTGGTGGCAACTCCACCTATTCCTGGTAAAAGATATCCGCTGACATATCGAGATAGAGATAGAGATGTGTGTCTATAATAGAGCATGGGAAGGGTTAGGGAGGATCTTGCATGCTTCGAACCCAGCCTAAAAAACATGAGGATGTCATGTTAGCTGGAGCTTCGTTTGCCTAGATTTGTGAGTCGTGGTGGCACGTGGGGAGAGGATTGTGGCTTCTAGAGGGTCTTTACCCAAAAGACTCCATGTCAGCCTGGCCCAGCTTGTGTCTCCCCAAAGAATCCTTTCTCTGCAGGGCCGCCGTGTTATGCTATTCATTACATTTCCCTCGATAAAGCATTGGACTTAGACTTGGGAAGACTGAGTTCAAATCCTGCCTCAGTCACTTACTACCCAGCTTTGTGGTTTGGGGCTAATCAATTAACATCTCAGCCTCGATTTTCTCATCTGTAAAATAGGAACCATAATAGTACCTACCACCCAGAATTGTTGTGTGAGGACTAGATGAGATCACATAACAAAGTACTTTACAAACCTTAAAACAGCGTATAAGCGCCTGCTGTTGTTGCTGCTGCTATATTATTGCAAATCCTGAAGAAGTTGCAGTGACTCAGTCTTGATTTGCTCTCACAAAAATGCCTTAAATGATCTTAGAAATCAAAGGAGGATCCAATCTCCACCATTTTACAGATGTGGAGACCGAGGCCAAGTGTAGCTAAAGGGTTCGCCTCTGATCGCATAGGGAGCATTCACGAGAGGGATCCGAGGGCAGTGACCATTGGGGGACCCGGTCCTCTGACTCGAGTCCATTCTCTTTTCACTGTCTCCCACTGGACCATCTGCCAGTTGTTTTGTTTTTCTAAGAAGAAGAACAATGGAGACGGTGAGGACAGTAACGGAGCCGAGCCCAGTGTCCATCCCGCGGTCTGTCTGTCATCTCGATAGATGTTCGTCACCCACAAACAGCGGGTACTCCTAGAGCACCTTAACGAAGGGGAGGCCTTGAGTGACTTCCTTGGAGTGGGGGCGGCAAAGGGGGCAAATTCAGTTTTGCAGATTTGGGAAGTGACTGAGGATGGACGAGCTTCACCGTGTTTCCTCCTGGTGGGAGCCAGGAGGAGGAGGAGGAGGAGGAGGAGGAGGAGGAAGAATCTTCCTTGCAGAGAAGAAGAAGGACTTGTAGCATTTGCGGGGGCCGGGGGGGGGTTGCTTAGCACAGAGTTCCAGAGAGCCATCTGAACCCAAGAGGGGACAGATGTTGTGATGCTTCTTGAGCTCCGGCTAATCCTGAAAGCTGGGGGTGACGCTCCGTCTCCAGCGAGGGGGATGCTGGGTAGCTTTTCAAAGAGAGCAGTTATCCTGGCAGGAAATGGAAAGGGGAGCAGCTGCAAGGGGAGGAGAAGAGTTTCAAAATGAATTTAAAGGTGCATTTTGGGCCATCCTAGCGCTATTTCTGCTAATTTAATGGGCCTGCTGGCTATCGGTGTGCTCTCCGTGCCTCTTTCCCCCTGGCAGTTTGGAGCATTTTCCCATTTTCTTTCTCATCTTTGACATCCTCGGCTGGGCCAGAGGGTCATTCGGGATGCCCGCAGCTGTGTTCGATGGCATCCAAATCGCCAACTTTAAACAAATTCAAGATTTGTTAAAAAATGGACTAAATAATGCAAAGAGAAAAGCAGCCATTAATAAAAAATGAGGCGCGCCTGACGGAGCTCCACAGTCTGTTCCCCTCCTCGGCTCGGTATTATGAGACAATCCAGAGGGAAGCCTCCTGCTGTTCCTTAGACGAGCCGCAACATCACTTACTGTGACAGGCCCCACAACAATGCTCACAACGACTGGATCTGTTTTTAGGAAGTTCAGATATTTCATGTCAACGACACAAACAGAAGTCCTTGAGGTCTGGCCTTCTGGCGCTCCTATTTGCATAATGACGACCTGCTCGGAAACCCAAGAGGACGCCTGGCGCTGGGGTCCCCCTAGCCCTGCGGCCCACACTTTGCAGCCCTTCCAGGCGTCTCCTCACTCCCCCCCCCCCCCAGGGACCTCCTTAAGGACGCCTCGCTCTTGCCCTGTGCCTGCCGCTAACCTCAAGATGGGGGGCCTTTCCATCTGCCCTGCTGCGGCTTCCTTCTTCATGCACGGCCTCCCCCATAGAGGACGAGCTCCTCCGCTTGCCCTCCTTTCTACCTGCTCCCCAGGCTGCCTTAGGAAATGCTTTTTCATTCATTCATTCATTCATTCACTCCCTCCTTACATAGGCCCGGCTTTGTACGAAGCTCCTGCACGCAAGCCAACGGGAGCCGGCCCGGGGCTTGGGAAGGAGAAGGCTGGCGGTGGCTCCCTCTTCCAAGCCGTGCGAGCAGACTCCAGGCAAGCCGAGCAGAGGAAGATGTAAGGCCCCGGGAAGGGTAGGAAGGGCTCGGCCTGGGAAAGGCTCGAGGAGCCAAACGTGGTATTTCCTAATGGCTCCTGGAGGCTCCCGAGAACAATTAGAGTTCATTAGGGAAGGGGACGACGTGGCCCGGCGCCGTCTGGGAAAATCCCAGTAACGCTCCCGGGAGCGTAGACTAGAGGGAGGAGAAGCGAAGCGGAAGCCAACCAGGACGTCGCTGAGATAATTCAGGAGTGACTTGATGAGGATGGCGCGAGCCGTGCCGAAGGAGGACGAGGGGGATAGACGAGAGTTGTGGAATGAGAGGAACCGGCAACACGTTGGCTACGTGGGATGATCCTGGGGACGCGGCGCCAACAACAGGTGGCGAGCCTGGCCAGCCTAGACCGCCGTGGGGCGCCCGACGTCAGCACGGAAGTTAGCGTGAGTGGAGAGTCTGGGAGGAGATAACGAGGCTAAGATAGCCGCGTGACAGCTTTGCTCGAGAGATCCCATAGACAACGGCTGGGGAGGCGAGACGGCCGAGTTGTCGTCCTTTGGCCCTGACGTGGACGGAGAGATTAGCACTTGGCATCGTGCCAGCAGCGTGGGCACTCCTTAAGCCTGGCATTTTACCCTGCTGCCAGTCCACCTCCCTGACGCTATTGCCTTGTTCATTTCCCTTCATTTACCTGCAAAGATTAAGATAAAAGATTCGGACCAGGGCTCGGCTTGGCTAACATCTAGGTGAGCTTTAGCTGTAACATGCTCTCATCTCCCCGTTTGGTGGCCCTGACCAACAGGTGAACGGGATCAATTCTTTCTGCTCTCTTCCTATTAAAATCACTCTGGGGCAGCTGGGTAGCTCAGTGGAGTGAGAGCCAGGCCTAGAGACAGGAGGTCCTGGGTTCAAACCCGGCCTCAGCCACTTCCCAGCTGTGTGACCCTGGGCAAGTCACTTGACCCCCATTGCCCACCCTTACCACTCTTCCACCTAGGAGCCAATACACTGAAGTACAGGGTTAAAAAGAAAGAAAGAAAGAAAGAAAGAAAGAAAGAAAGAAAGAAAGAAAGAAAGAAAGAAAGAAAGAAAGAAAGAAAGAAAGAAAGAAAGAAAGAAAGAAAATCACTCTTGCTGTCTGCCGAGCATTCATTGAATAGATTTCTAGAAATTCCCAAGTAGCAACAGTAATGATAAGGCTTGAAAAACTATATATGTTCATACATTTCATTCTCACAACAATCCTGTGAGGCAGGAGCTATCATTATTCCCATTTCATAAAAGAGTAAACTGAGGCTGAAGAAGATTAAGTGAAATTTCCAGGGCACACAACTGAGGAGGGACTAGAAAACAAGTATTCTTGACTCCAAAGCCAGCACTCTATCCACTGGACTTCCTAGCCAGTTCACTTACCTATAGAGTGCAGACACCATTCTTTTCCCCTTTTGAAAATCAATTGTGTCTGCCCTTCTCCAATTCAGCAGTAGCTTTCTCTTTCTCTGTGATCTTTGAAAGGTCACCGATAATGACCAAGTAATCATATCTACCACTTCTCTCATCACCTGAAGAATAGTTCATTTGGGACTGGTGATTTGGACTTATCGAGGACAGCGAGGCGTCCTCTCCCTCCTCTAATTATCTTGGGTTTCAATTCCCTGATATACATTTTTGTTCTGATCTTTCTGCTTCAAAGAAGTGTTTTCATGGTTTAAAAAACCAAGTAAAATGAGAATTAAGCCCTTCTGTCTTCTCTGGCATCAGTGCTCCATAGCCCTTTGAGCCCAAGTTGCTCCAACTCTTCTTTGGTCTTCCTCTTTTCATCAACTTGGCTCCCTAATCCCTTTCAAGCAGTCTTTACCTTTCTTCAGGAGCCTTTGCTCAGTCTGACCTTTGACACCCTTGCCATCATTTCATAGGGACCACGATGCATTGTTATTCCTCTATTTTATTCACTTCTGTTTTCCTCATTTGTTTTTAGAAAATAAAAATATGAGTTGTTTGGCAATTTCCTATGTGCATACTTATTAGTCTCTTCAGACAAGGCCTCCCCTTTCCCCCTCATCAGAATACTTTATTTCCATGTTCACGATGTTATTCTTGGGATTTTCCCATTGTGGTTGGCCTGATATATCACATGGAATTATAATCCAGGAGATACCATTTGTAATTCCTCCCCAAATCCAAGTCCATGCCAGACTATGCCTCAATTCCTCCCCTATCATAAATTGTGATGTGGATCCATAGCTTTCCATTGCCAGTCCCTCCACCCCAGTGGGATTCTAATCACTCTCACCCAGGCAAACAGCTAACGCCTATTGGTGAGAATCAGATCCAGAATGACAATTCACCTCATTGACTCTTCTGCTTTGAGCAGGAAGAACCAGCAAACGCTTGGATAGTTGAGATGGCTGATGGTTTCCAAGCTATGCCTATGTTCCAGGCGAATAATCTAAGTCTTCATCTGCTTCCTATTCACATTCAGGAGGTCTTTGGAATATGGTGACTTCAGGATCGCTTCTCTTTCTGTCTCCAGGTAAAGTTTTATACATCACGCTTCATTCTTTGCTCCCATTCCCGGTTCTTGGACTTCTTCACACACGCGTATCTCCTTTAAAAAATATTTTCTTTCATCCCAATTACATGTAAAAACACTTTTTAAAATTCATTAAAATTTTTTGAGTTCCAAATTCTCTCCCTCCCTCTCTTCCTCGTCCCGGAGATAGTAAATGACCTGATACAGATTTTACATGTGGAATCATGAAAACATTCTTCTATGTTAGTCATTTTATGGAAGAGCCCTTGAACGAAAAAAATCAAGAAAGGGAAATGTGGTATGCTCAGGTCTGCATCCAAACTCCATCAGTTCTTTCTCTGAGGGACGATGATAGTTTTCTTTTTAGAAAAAATTATTTTTCCCAATTATATGTAAAAACATTTTCCAGCATTTCAAAAAGAATTTTGAGTTTTGAATTCTTTCCCTCCTTCTCTCCCTGCCTCCCATCCCCACTGAGAGGGTAAGCCATCTCATATAGATTTTACACGTGCATTCACGTAAAAGATTGCCCCATAGTTATCCATTTCTGGAAGGAAACGGCAATCCTTACGTGGAAGGAAAGAAAGTGGAAAAACGTTTCCTTTTGTCTGGATTCAGATTCCATCCGTTCTTTCTCTGCAAGCAGGTGACATTTTTTATTATGAGTTCTTTGGGATTGTTTTGGATCGTTGTATTGCTGATACTAGCTAAGCTGTTCACAGTTGTTTGTTGTATAATATTTCTCTCACTGTGTACAATGTTCTCCTTTTTCATTCGGCTTCAGTTCCTCTAAGTTTTTCCAGGTTTTTCTGCATTTCCCCCTCCACTGTAAAAGCTCTTGCATGCCTCTTTCATGTACAATAATACCCCTGTTTATTTCCCCCTCCTCTTTCTCTCAATACGCTCCTCTTTCTCGTGCCTTATTTTTATTCTTTGGATATCTTCCCATCATATTCAACTCACACCTTTGCTCTCTCAGTTTACTCCTCCTAACTGCCCTAGTAAAGATAAAGTTCTTAAGTGTTACAAGAATCATCTTCCCACGTAGGTATGCAGCCATTTAACCTTACTGAATGTCTCTGGATTTCTCTTTCCTATTTACCTTTTTATGCTTCTCTTGAGTCTTATATTTGAGAGTCAAATTTTCCATTCAGCTCTGGTCTTTTCATCAGGAGTGTTTGAGAGTTTTCTATTTCATTGAATACTCATTTCTTTCCCCCTCTCAGAGATGATACTCAGTTTTGTTGGGTAAGTTGTTCTTGGTTGAAATCCTAGCTCCTTTGCCCTCTGGAATATCATATTCCAGGTCCTCTGATCCTTTAATGTTGTTATTCTGACTGCAGCTCCATGATATTTGAATTTTTTTCTTTTTGGCTGCTTGCAATATTTTCTCTTTGTCTTGTGAGTTCTTGAATTGGGCTATAATATTCCTGGGAGCTGTCCTTTTGGGATCTCTTTAGGAGGTGATCAGTGGATTTTTTTTCAATTTCCAATTTACTCTCTGGCTTAAGACTATCAGGACGGTTTTCCTTCATGATTTCTTGAAAAATGATATCCAAGTTCTTTTTTTGATCCTGGGTTTCAATGGTCAAATAATTCTTGGACTATCTCTTTTGAATCTTTCCAGCCAGTTGTTTTTTTCTCATGAGATAGATATTTCACCTTTTCTTCTATTTTTTTCATTCTTTTGACTATAGTTCTTGATTTTTCAAGGAATTATTAGCTTGTACTTGCCCAACTCTAATTTTAAAGCATTATTTTCTTGAGCAAGCTTTTGAACCTCCCTTTCCCTTTGCCCATTTCCACCTCTTAAAGTGTTATTTTCCTCAGGGAATTTTTGTACTTCTTTTCCCAGATGGCCAATTCTGTCTTTATGAATTTCTTTTCTTCAGTGCATTTTTGTATATCTTTTTATATTTAGCCAATTCTGATTTTTCAGAGCGTCTTTTCTTCAGTGGATTTCAGTGCCTCTTTTACCAGTTGGCCTAGTTTGTCTTTTTTTAAGATGTTAATTTCTTTGCTATTTTTTGTGCCTCCTTTACCACACTATTGACTCTCCCCCCCATGATTTTTCTGTATCACTCATTTCTTTTTCCAATTTTTCTTCTGCCTCTCTTGTTTGATTTTTAAAATTCTGTTTTTAGCTCCTTAATCATTTTTGGTCTTGAAAGCAATCCCTACTTTTTCTTGGAGGCTTTGGATGCAGCAGTATTGACTCTGTTGTCTTCTTCTGAGTTTGTGCTTTGGTCTTCCCTGTCACCAAAATCACTTTCTACATTGAGTTTCTTTTTGGTTGTTGTTGTTGTTTGCTCATTTTCCAGCCTTTCCCTTTTCTTCCAACTTAAAAACAACCCGTTCAAATCTGTAACTGTGGTGAAGGGAGCACAGTTGCAAGAATCAGGTTCTTTGTTCAGCTGCCTTAAGAGCATGCCTCGGAAGCCTCAGCTGGCTCTGGGCATGTAGCTGCTTTCAGTTCTTCCACAGGGGTGGGATGTAGGGAGAGGTATGTTGAATATTCTCCCGGCTTGTGCTCTGGCCTTTTCTGCCTTTTAACTGTGACCAGCGTCCTCTGCTCTCCGTGGCTGCAAGAGCGGATGTGTGTTAGTGCTTCTCCTCATCCTGAGACCCCAACCCAGGACTGTGGCCTGGATTGCTGTGTGGGCGATAAGACAAGAGTGTCGCACCCAGAGCCAGCAAAGGAACCCTGAAATCTTCTGAGGAGTTGTCGGACGCCCCTTACCGTCCGTGACTGAGAGCTCCAGAAGCCTTTGTGGCTGATTCGGCTGCCTCCAACGCCTGATGCCAGGATGGGGCCTGCCTTGGTCTGCTGCTTTGCCCTCTTTGATGTGGACTCAATGCTGACTACCTTCCGTAACTGCGATAAACATCCTTGGTGAAGTTCAGTGACGGTTATGCTATCAGGGAGGCCTTGCGTTGGGATCTGGAGCTAATCTTGCTTTTTGCATATACTTCGTGCAATGCTGTACACATGGCAAAAGCCACTGGTGGTGTTAATGGCTCTTTCTCAGTTTTTTCTTCTGTGGATTTCTGAGCTTCTCTGCTGGTCTCCTTGGATTATAATAATCCTTTTTTCGATTGAGTTTGGTTCTTGTCTCATGCGGGGGAAGAGACGTTCATTGAGGGAATGACCAATTTGGAGAATTCGCTTTTTGAATGTGAATTTTGTTCAGTGGCTTTTATCATGCGTAACATTCCCCAGAGAGTGTGCTCCTACCTGCTGGCGTCTCGTTATGAGAACAAAAGACAGCTCCTGACTCAGCCTCTGTGACTGGGGTTGCCTCAAGATAAACTGATGGGGAGCCTTTCCGAGATACTCCTTAGCTAGGAAGCACAGAGGCATAGATTCAGAGCTGGAGGGAACCTCAGAGGACATCTAGCCCAACTGCCTCACTGTATAAATGGGGAAAACAGAGGCCTTGGAGAGACATGTAACATCTAAAAAGCACGGTTAGTAACTGGCAAGAAGCAGGATTTGAAAGCAGGACCCTGGACAGCGGATACAGCCTTGAGCTGCTCTGCAGAGGAGTTGGCTGGCTTGCACTCTTGGGAGGAGAACTTTTTGTTGGAATGTCGATACGTTTGCAAAACTCTGTTATCGAAGTCTTCCTTTAATGTAAGCTCGTTGAGGGCAGCAATCTTTGTCCCTCAGTGTATGGGCACAGCTCCTAGCACATAGGAGGCTCCCGAGAAATGCTCGTTGTTTGCTTGGTTGAGGAACCTGAGCTTCTGCTTGGCCTTTTTCTTCTATCTTTGCTCCTTAAATATTGAAAAAAGCACAACGTGTGTGTGTGTGTGTGTGTGTGTGTGTGTGTGTGTGTGTGCGCGCGCATGCGTGTTGGGCAGGATGGAGGAGGATTTCTCCCATCTCCTACCCAAGAGCCGCTAATGGCTGCCTTTGGACAAGAATTCAAGCCAGGTTCATATGGTTTCCCAAGCGACCCAAAGGAGGACGTCCTGGACCTCTTTCTTCTTCCTTCTCTGAGCCCAAGTCCAAGAACAAAGTCAGAGGGTGGC
Organism: Gracilinanus agilis; assembly: GCF_016433145.1. Lineage (NCBI taxonomy): Eukaryota > Metazoa > Chordata > Mammalia > Didelphimorphia > Didelphidae > Gracilinanus > Gracilinanus agilis. Next base: position 1,085,022 of record NC_058133.1, read on the forward strand.
CTTTCTGCCCCCCAGAAATGACAAGAGCTGGAGAAGCGGGAAATTATCTTGGAGATAATAGAGAAGCTCCATGACTAGTACAAAGAACTGGAAGGAAGTGGATGCCCACTCATTGGGGTGTGGCCAAATAAATGGTAGTTTGTGAATGTACGATTATTACTTTGCTGTAAGCAACCAAAACCATATGCAGGAAGACTATGAAGAAGGGCAGGGACTGAAGGCAAAGCGGACAGATCTCAGCTAATAGTCAACACAATGACTCCAACGACATACATGCAAAAATCAACCAGCTCCAAACATTCCAAATAGGATCTTCCAAAATGACAACAAACACAGCTGGCCCCTCCCCATTCCCTGGCAAAGGTCAGAGGTCCGGGAGGGTGACCCATTGCTTTCCTTTGCAGTTTCATGATGTTGTAGATTAAAATAACTTTTCCTCCTCTTTTGTTTTTAAATTTGTGATAAATACTTAGTTATATGGGAGGCTTTCTTGGAAGAGAGGAGGGACAGGGAGGAAGTGAGACCATGGAAAAATATCAATTAAGATCTTCATTTAAAAAGTTAGACAAAGACAAGCTGCCTCGGCTTATCCACATGGCTCAAGAGGATGGCTGAGAGAACTGAAGCTCCTGCAGGGCAGAGAAGGCTTCTTATTCTTTCCAGAACTTAACCCTGTGCCTGCCATATATTTGGAGCTCAATAAGTGATTGTTATCGATCCAATATTGTGCCTGATCCTCTGCCTCCTGCTTGGGGAAGGACGGGTTTTCTGTGCAGCGACATCTCAGCCAGAGAACAGTGATTTCTTGGTCAGCATCTTCTCTGGTTAATCCCAAGTTCACGAGTTCTGGGAGACCCCTTTCTACCCAGCGTAAGAGAACGTCCCAGCACCATTCTTCTTGGAGAGACAAGGGGGAAATGCACATGGCAGTTGGTGCTGGGAAGGGGCCCTGTAGGGACCTATAGCCGGACACAACATCCAAGGGATGAATTCCCAGGCCAGGGGGTGATCCGTATCTTCTGCCCAGTGACCACCATTTAGCAGTGAAGACTCTCCGAATGAAGTGGTAACGCCTGGGACAGTCAAATGTGAAAACAAAACTTAACCCATAACTCACACATGCTCTAGCGGGATGTATGGGAAGAATGTACGGGAAGGAATGTACGGGAAGAAATGCCCTTCAGTAAGTTATTGAACAGATGAATTCGGGTCAGCCAAAACTTGGATGGGATCTAATACAGGGAGCGAAAAAAGCTGCCAAGACCTCCTCAGGAACCTCCAGACGATGGACATACATCCATAGGCCTGGAGAGATGTTCTCCTGGTCCTCTGCCAGCCTTTTCCATATGGATACAAGTCTAGCATTTGTGGGAGGATCTCGGGATGTCTTTGGCAACATCCATGCCTGGATTACTTTTGCCCATGTGAAAGAAAGTAAGAAAATTCTTTACTTCTGACACGAGTTGGCATAAATAAATCCCCCCAATTTTGGCTGTTTGAGGAGAGTTGGGAGCCGCAAACTGGCCCGGTGTCACGGGCCTCCGGCCATAAGGAATCTTTTCTGATCGTTAATCGGCCACGGACCCTGAGCCTAGCCTCGCGGACAGTCTTTCGCACACTAATGATGGGCTTGGAGACCATTTCACCTTGGTGTATATTCAAGATTCTTATCAGTCCAGAGAGAGGCGCCTGGTGTCTGGGGGGAGACCTGTGACGGGCCGGTTCTCATAATTAGTGTAAAGAGGACCAACGCTTGGTGCCCTTGACAGGTGGCAGTTACCCTGGAATGGGGCGTCTGCTCACCCTCAATGTCAATAAAGATCCCTCACGTGACTTTAACTCAAGCACAATGATTTTTAGAGCGATGGTCCAAGTCTCTTCCAGAAGAGGAGAAAAAAAAAGACGAGCAATGCTGCACATTGGCAAGCACAGTCATGAGGCTAGACCGGGTCTCATTAAAAGAAAATCATGAGCCATTAACCTGCAAGGGAAAAGAGAATAGGAACATTTCACACTTAACCCTGAAAAAATGAGGGAGTTGGTAAGGCGGCCTCCAAGGTTCCTTCCAGCCCTAAATCTCTGCTTATCTGTTCCGGAGGCGCTTCATCTCCAAACGCCACGACCCTGATCCTGTCTAATAACTAATTTAACCAAATACTCTCCACGCTGACGTATAGCTGGTGTTTTATCCCCGCTAAAGCCATTTCCCAGCACCTCGTCCTTGGCAAGAGGTAACCCTGATCTCTCTCAAGTGATGCCAAGGGCGCAGGTTCAGAGGAGCCTAGCCAAGATGAGCGAGCACCACGTTAGGGGCTCAAGGCTTGAGCTTCAAACTTGGATTTTCCATCTGCAAAATGTAAATCATAGCACGGACCTCCCAAAGCTGCTTGAGGACTAGAGGAAATAAAGGCCACAATATGCTTTCCAGACCCCAAAGCACCAGGGAACGTTGGGCCACCTCGTCATCTTCGTCAGCGTCGTCTCCTCCTTCCTCTCGCCTCTCCTTTCTCTCGTCGTTATTCGTGTTTCGTTACTCTTCTTTTCGTTGCTGTTGCAGGTTTTAGCGGATATAATTTAAACTGGGCCCCCTTCCAGGCCCTCCAAGCTCATCAGTCTTCCTGGACAAGGTCTCTGAGAAGCGACCTTGAATGCCCCTATTGGCTGGTTCATTCAGACGTTCCGGCGACAAAGAAGCATGTATCGAGCTCCTCCTATGTGCTGGGCCCTGTGCAGAGTGCTAGAGGCTCGGCACACGGGAACGAATGCGGCTCTCCGTCTAACGAGCTCTAGTTGGGCCAGCTCCAAAGGTTACGGGATTTGGCTTGACGGGAGGGTCAGAATTCAAAGGAAACAGGTTTGGCTCACGCTCCGGGAACGGTTCTCATAACAAACTTATTGCTATGAAAGCAAATGCTACGGAGATAAACATCCACACGGATCCTCGTCCTTCGGTGACAGCCTCCCCCCGAGGAGAGACAACGTCCAACAAACAGGGAATGGCCGGCCCTGCCCGGGCTGTCGGCCCGTCTGCGGGCCTCATCGCACGCCACCATCCAACACGCATCCACTAGTCCTTTAGAAACCTGCTCCGGCTGGAAGAAAAACCGTCCAAGGGAGGGAACAGACGGACTAGAAATAAGCCAGGTGAGTCTGAGCCTGGGCAGGTCGACATTCATTCGGGTTCCTGCGGTCACCCTCTGCCGGCCTTTGCTAATACTCGTGCCTCTCCCCCCCTCCCTGGACCCCCAAAGGGAAGGAGCCGAGTCTTGGCCACTCACAGAACTATGTTCTCGGTTCTGTCCTGAGAGGGCCAAGCAAGACAGATCGAATTGCTCTTCGTTGGGGCGGCTGTCTCCCCCCCAGCACAGAATCGCCGAACTCGAATGATGGACAGGGCCCGAGAGGCCGCTGCGTCCTGTCCGCCATGACATCACGTGCCTCCTTCAGCGGCCCTGCGCAGTCCCACCGCCTAACGCTGACCTAACAGAAATGGAAAATGGCAGATGCTGGAGGGGAGGTGAAAAGTCGGGCTGCGGAGGCCCAGCCGGGAGGAGCGCCTGGCAGGTGTGGCCAAAGGGTTCTGCCTGCTCTGCCTCGCAGAGGGATCAGAGGAAGGAGGGAGAAGAGCTGCTCCCACGAAAGGGTTCGCAGCCGCTCTTGGTGCTGGCAAAGAATTGGAAGCCAAAGGGCGGTCCATGAGCGGAGAGCGGCTGACCGAGAGGCGGCGGGTGACTGTCGGGCTGTAAGAAACGGCAGGAGGGCCCGGGAGGACTCAGGTGGGCCGACGAGAAGTGAAGAGAGGAGAGCCGGGAGAGCGACCTGCGTGGTGACTGTGGCAGCGCCAGGACGCTCCGCTGTGGGAGCAGCCAGATGGCACAGCGGACGCAGCGTCAGGTTCTGAGGATCTGGGTTCAAATGGGGCCGGAAACACTTCCTAGCTGTGAGACCTTGGGCCAGTCATTTAATCTCGCTTGCCCAGCCCTCACGGCTGCCTCAGAGGGCATATTCGTTCCAAGACAGGAGGGAAGGGCCTGCCTAACAATGTGTCTGAGGACCCTCGTGAGTGCCAGCGGAAGCCGACTTTGGTTCACTTCCTTCTTTTCTTGCTTTTGCATTTTTACAACTTGGCTAATATGGACTTTGGAGGTTTAATGGGCATCATTTTGTTTGCCTTCTGAATGGGTGGGCAGGGACTGAGGGAGGGGGAGAATCTGGAACTCAGAACTTAAAAAAGAATGCTGAAAAACAAAGGAATGAGCGCTCCTCCCGAGTCTGCGGGAAGCCCCCTCAGCTCGGCTCTGCGGGTACCCTGACGGGTGAGGCCCGGCGTGCCGAGAGGCGCCTTCCAAGACAAGAAGCGCCAGTCCCCGGCCCAGGAGCTTCCTTTCTGCGGGCACGAGGAGGACGATGCCAGGCTATCCAAAATCGTGGAGATTCGGAAACGGAGGCAGGAAAGGACTCGGGAAAGCACTTTGTCGTTTTGGGTGGAGGCCGCGGGGGGGGGGGGGGGGGGGGCCCTGGCTGCCCTCTGAGTGGCCTCCTGGGGGAGCCTCCTGGACTCTGCTTGTCTCCATTCCTCCCGGGGCCAAAGCCAGTGAGCTCCGGAGCTCCCGTCCGTCCTGAGCCCGGTGCGAGGCTCGCTCCTTCGCTTTGGTCTGGAAGCCAAAGAGGCCATCCTGAGACGTGAGGGCAGACGGTGCAGATGGGGAAGCGAGGACAGATGTGCACACACAGAACATGCATGTTTACACGTGACGTGTGTTCACACACCCGGTTTCCTTTCCCGTTCGAAGCTGATTCTGGTGCTTGAGCCTCCTGGCCCTCCGGCTGTTGGATTGACCGCCGGCCCCACAGTCTACGCAGCTGCCCAAGGAAGGTTCTGACTCCCATTTCAGAGGGGTGGACGCGATCCTCCAGATCTATTAGAGGTGACGGGATCCTCTGTGCCTGCGAGGCCACGTCCAGGCTCTGAGCACACACATGTGCACAAACACACACCACACGTGTACACGCCATACCCATGTGCACTCCACAGACATGCACACACCATGCACTCGCACAGCTCACACATGTGCACACACCACACGCACACACGTGCACACCCTCCATCCCTGGAGAGTCACGCATGTGGCATGGTACTCCTGTTGGTTCTTCTGCCCAGCACCAGGCAGCTCTCCGGACTGGAGTAAGAGAAGCTGTGCGTCCGCATCAATAAATCGTCTCCTCCTGAGGCTGCCCCGAGCAGATCCGTCGCAGGAGGCGACCGCGGGGTGGCACAGCCGTGGGAGAGCCGGCCTTGGCCTTGGCCTTGGCCTTGGCCTTGTTCCAGTCCGGCCTCCCATGCCGAGTAGCTGCGAAGGTCCGTCCCCTCCGCCGGCCTCGGGGTCGTCCTCTGTAAAAGGGGCCCAACAAGCACTCGGTCTTCCGCAGGGATCCCGAAGGGAAAGTGAAGTGTTTGTCGAACACTTTGAAACCTTCCGGTGCCTCCTTCCTCCACACTCGGGTATTCGTGGCCTTCTGTTTTTCCAGATCACTTTTTGTCCTTTTTTGGGTCCAAGAAAGTATTTTTTGCATAATCCCATTGAGAGGCCGGATCGTCCTTTTCATTCTATTGGCTCTGCCCGCTCATGAACCAGCTGTTTCTCCAGTTATTTAGTCTGACTTTATTTGCCCAAAAAGAATCTCCTGGTCCTGTTGGGGTTCTTTCTGGTTTCCCTCCGGCAGGCGGCAGGTGGCAGGCGGCAGGCGGCAGGCGGCAGGTGGCAGGCGGCAGGCGGCAGGCGGCAGGCGGCAGGCGAGATGATTTTCAGTGGAGTCTCTCCTACCAGCTCTCCTCGCAGGACTTTCTCGGATGCTTGTTGGGGTTTGCTTAATATTCTGCCGCTTTGCCAAAGTTCTCGAGACTTTCGCCCCGTGTTTTGGTTCCTTGCTGATTTCTGGCAGGCGCCATCCCGTGATCTGTGAAAGAGGCCCTTTTAGTCTCTCTCCGCCATTCGGTTTCCCTTTGTCCCTTTCCTTTTCTTACGGCTATGGACGGTGCGCAATCCTGGGGGTGACGGGCATCCCGGGGAAGGCTTCGGGGAGACGCTCCTCCTAACCCTCAGGAAAACCCACCCAGGCTTCTGCTTCGGCGATGAGTGTCGCCTGTTGTCAAAAGCTTCCTCTGCACCCGCCGATGTGAGACGTTTGTCACCTTTGACCTTCAGCCATTCTATTCCTGGTTTTCCTTCTGTTCAGCCATCCCGGCATTCCCGGGAGAAATCCCGTTTGGCCGGAATGCCGACAAGTACCAGATTCTACACTTCATTAAACGGAAGTGTCATCCAAACTCTGGTCTTGGCTAAGAAGCGGGGGACGGCGCGGACGCGTCGGGCACGTCTGTACATGGTTACAGCGGCCTCGTGCTGCCGAAGGATTGGAGATCCGAGTTCCCCATTTGGTAAAAGTTGTCGGGCAAAACTGGAAAGCGGGCTGGCAGAAACTCGATCTCAATCGACGTCTTACGCTATTTATTTCCCAGCATAAAGTGAAAATGGCCGCGCAGCCAAGACAGGAGGGGACGGATAAGCAAATGAGAAGAACCGGGAACCCCCCCCCCCCCGGCCGCCCCCCATCAGATTCATGGAGAGGAGAAGAACGTGCGAAGAGACAAGAGCCCGAAAGCATTGTGAGACGGGAGACGGGTCATTCAGAATACAGTGAAGTAAAAAATGTACAAACGGGCGGAATGTAGCCAAGGTGGGAAGGAAAGCCGAGCGCTGGCCGGACATGTTTAGGGCTTTTCACACCGACGGCTCCTTCGGCAAATGCGTGAGAGTACGAAAGGGTCCAAAGACACGCGCGGAAAGCCTTCGTCTACGTGAAAGATGCTCGAGAGGACGACTGACCAGAGAAGTGCCGATCCAGGCGACTCTCGTGTCATCTCGTTCCTATTAGAGGAACTAAAATACTAAGAGGGCAAAATGGCAAATGCTGGAGGGACCCCGAAGACACCGTGGGGGGACCTGTGAATGGAGCCAAGCAGTTTGGAGAACAATCTGGCACGAGGCACAGACATGCCAGACAACCAGGCTGACCTCCTGAGCCGGCCACAACACCGCTAGGTTTACTTCCTAAGGCAGCCCAGGGAAAAGGAAAAGAGGCTCTCGGTGTGCTGCTCTCCCGGTGGCGGCAAAGAGCTGGAAACTGAGGGGATCCCCATGAGCTGGGGAATGGCTACACAAGCTGGGGCACATGATTGAGACGGAATACCATTGGGCCACGAGCCGTGACAAACAGGTTGGTTTAGGAAAAACATGGAGAGATACACATGAAGATGTGAATGATATACAACAGAGATAGTGTTTGGAGAATGACCCGAGTATGTCCACCTCCAGAGAAAGAACTGGTAGATAGAAATAAGGAAGACCTAGTTATATATAAAGATTATATGTTATTACATGTGGGAGGCCAATGAGAGAAACAGTCTCAAATAGATAAAATCTGAGACTCCTCTTTTGACCCTTTTTGTGATCCTTGTGATTTCTCGTTGAAAGGTATTGTGGCCTTATTGAAGAGCTTTAGGTTCCTAGCAGGCCAGCATTTAAAAGGTTAACACTCTTCCCTTTTGGCCAGGAATGCAGCTGCTTGGTATAGCCAAGGCCAAAACCTTAGCAGGGGCAATTCAACCCTGAGAAAAATATTCCCTAACTTAGCTTTCGGATAAGAACCCAGTCAAAATTCAGCCTTGGCCTTGGTCTGTTCTGAAGCTGATGAGAACTTTTGTGTTTTGATGTGACATAATTTGTAACTTCTGCGCATCTGCAAAATTTTTTGGGGGGGTTCTTTTGTGTGAAATGAGTCTTGAAATATATATAATAAACTCCAGGCTCCTGGAGCCTGAGCTGGAAGCGTGCGCTAAAAGATGTTCAGTGTCCGTTATTTCCTTATCAACTAAACTGTCCCTATCAGATTATCAAAGATGATAAAGAGATCTTGAGAATTATATATTATATATATATATAAATATATTATATAATCTGCATATTCTATACACACACACACACACATATATATAGTCAAATGATGCCTTCTCTAATGGGGAGGTGGAGGGAAGGAGTTATGTGAAAATGTTAATATAAGCCCAACAAACAAACAAACAAACAAATAAATAAATAAATAGAAATTGAAAAAAGAACTCTCCAAGTGTGTGTGAGCTATTATGATTGGGAATGTGCCTGTCCTCAGCTCATTCAAGTTTGTTTGCAATTCCTCTCAATAACCCTGTGAGGTAGGAAAATGCAAATATATTATCTCCATTTTACAGATGAAGAAATGGAGGCTCAGAGAAATGAAATCACCTCGAGGCTCGTGTAGCTGTTAAGGATCAGACTTGGGAGGGCGACCTCCAGCTTCCTCTCCACTCTCCCAACCTATTTCTTTAGCGTGGAGACCCTCACTGTGCCCTCATCATGAGCTGCTACCTCGCTAGCTGCCTACCTTGTGTGCCCTAGTCCTGACCCTGCCTGTCTAATCGGTGCTACGCCGAGGCCGGGCGTTTCCAGGGCATGTCTTGGGCATCAGCCCACATGCTCTAACTAAGCTCCCGAGTAGTTTATTTGGCCGAGAGCAGCTCTCCGCTAGCCTCCTTCCCAATGACGTGCTAACTGAATGCATTCTTAGGCAGGGCCAGCTGACTGCTGGAATGGCCCAGCCCTTGCCAGGATGTTGTCATTTTTAAAGGATTTCGGTGCCTTAAGTCAAAGCGATCCCTCTAGAATGGCCGGATAAACTGGCCACAGCCGGTTCTCCCAGGGAGCTCTCCAGAATGCTGTTGACGTCTGCCTGCCGACGAAGCCCCGGTGGTGTCCTTAGGGGGCCTTTAAATGGAAAGCGTCCCTGTGAGCATCCTCCTAGCCTTGGAGCACGCCATGGCTCCGAGGAGAGGCAGACGGAGGGCAGACCTTGTCAGACCAACACGACAGCATGACAACAGATTTTTAAACAAACACGCCCGATTTTAGCCTCTAAGTGAATGCTGTCCAACCCAGGACTTAAGGCTGGCGAACAAAGTAGGCTTCTGCTTTGGGTTTCTCTCTACTTCAGCCTCCCTCCCCGTGTGTCCATTTCGGGATTCATCCCAACTTGCCTGATGCTAATTGGTAGCAGCTGGTTCCAGAGGTAACTCTGCAATAGGATGGGGACTGAGTTTGCAGAAGGAGGTCCTCAGTCCTGCCCAAGTTCCCTCACCTCATTGAACCTCAGTTTCCTTATCTATAAATGGAGGGGGTTCGATGAGACGGGCTCTGGGGCCCCTTAGATCGAGAGGCCACCCTAGTCAAATCCCTCCATTACTTAGCCAGAAGAAACTGGGACCCAGGAAAGGCAAATGACTTAGCCAAGCTCCCCAAGCCAGAAGGCACCGAGATGGGGTTTGAGCCATGGCCCTCTGACTGCCAAGCCGGTGTTCTTTCCACTCTCTGATGCTCTCTCCTGGGTGCCTTTAATCATGTCGTGAGTCTAATTTTCGCTCTTTCGGTCCTTGGGCTGCCTCTTTGCCTAGACAAAGTGAAGAGGGAAGCAGAGCTCAATCGCTCCGCTGGCTTTGCCTGAGCTCTGCCCATACCTCCCCTCAGCCCCTCTGAAGCTGGCTCGGAGAATTGCAGACGCCTTGCATTTGGGCCCTGGCATCAGCTTGTCTTCTCTCGGCCATTTGCTGCAGTCCCACACCCGGCCCACCTTTGGCTCGCTTCAAGCAAACGAAGGGGCTCTGCTGGTAGGACAAATTGTCTTTCCATCAATGGACTCCTTCTCACGGCGGAATGCAGCATAACCACAGATCCTTAGACTCGGTTACCAAGTTCACAGCCTCCTCCCAGGTTCTCTGCCTACCTTCTTCCCTGCATCAGTGGAAGAAGCGTGCTTACTCCTTAATATCAAGGGAGGCGATATAGCACCATGGAAATGCACTTGTTCTATATAGTCAGAGGAACTGGGTTCAAATCCTGACTAATTTTTATCACGGTGCGACCTTGAGAAAGTCACCTCTCAGGGTCTCATTTTCCTCTTTTGTACAATGAACGGATTTGATTACTTGGTTGCCAGGATCTGGGCTCTAGATCTGTGAGTCTGTGATTCAATGTTCTAACCGTTCCCACGACTTGGAACTAACCTGCGATGTCCTCCTCAGAACCTTGCTCTAGCATCTGGACCACCTTGGGGAATGTATCTTCAGAACCTCCCTTTCTATAGACTTAGCTTTGCCCAATTCAAGAATGAGATTCCCTGGAACCTTCTAGCACGTCCACTTCCATCCCGTGGCAGCCTCACTGAAAAACTTCTGGAAGAGATTCATGCTCTCCGTGTCTCTGGGCAGCCGCCATTCATTTCTTTAACAAAACTGACCTTCTGCCTTAGAATTGCTGCTAAGAACTGGTTCCAAGGTAGAAGAGCAGTAAAGGCTAGGCAATGGGGGTTCAGTGACTTGTCCAGGGTCACAGAGCTGGAAAAAGGGTCTGAGGCCAGATGTGAAGGCAGGACCTCTTGTCTTCGGGTCTCGCTTTCTCTCCTCTGGACCACTTCGCTGCCCCACATCCATTCATTTCGGAATCCTTTGAAATAAGGCTCTGCCGGCAGCATATTTGGGGGGGGGAGGAGTTACTCTTCAGGATGCTGTCAAGGGTCACCAGTGAAGTCCTAATTGTTAAAACCAATGACAGTTTGGGGTCCTCCTTCTAGCCAATCCCTTTACAGCGTTGGCTAATACGAGATGCCCTTCATCTTGAATACTGTTTCCTAGCTACAGAAGGACTACTTTCTCCTGGTTCCCTTAACCTCTGGGATGCCCTCTTTCTGGCTCTTCAGCTTTAGGCAAAGGCTTGAAGCCTCTCTGGAAGTCTGGTGAAGTCCATGAACTCATGCTTAGAATCCTGCTCTTAAGTCTCCAAGCTAAAATACCCAAGATTACAGCAGAGCCCAAGCATACCGAAGCAGCCATCCAAATCAAGAACCTTCACTGAAGAGCTCCTGCTTAAGGCAATGATGCGTCTCCAGAGTCCTCTGCTTGGCTCTCTCCGTCTTCTCTCTCCACAGTTTCTCTCTTGGAAACTTCATTCAACCTCGATGAACACTCAAGTATCCATAAGGCTCTGTGACCTCATTGATTGGAACTTATCTCCAATGGATGGAGATCCCAACTTGGTCGCCCATCTCCAACTCTGACCTCTCTCCGGGCAACTGTGTCTGGGACATCGCCACGGGGATGCCCTGCTGGTACCTCAAAGCAAGCATCGCGGAGTCCCGAGTCACACAGAGGACTGAGGCTCAGATTCCAGCTTTCCTGCTTACTACCTAAGTGGCCTTGGGCGGGTTCCTTACAGCCATAGTACCCCAGGCCATACTCTAAGACAATAAGATACAGGTGAGCCATTGGCTGCTGTCTTGAGAGAGCTTCCAGGTGAGGAATCCCCTACACTGGTGAAACTGAAGGTCTAGAAGTCACCTTGCCAGCAACGAAAGCACCAGCGTCAGCATCAGCAACAGGAACAACCTATCCAGAAGGAAATCAAAGAACTAAAGTAGAGAAATAGAATGGAGGGTATTTGAATCAGGTTCTGGTGACTCTCATAGTCTAAAGGCTGGAAAGGCAGGAAAGGGGAAGTTGTGTCAGGAGAGAAGATTGTTGTAGGAATGCAGGGGCATCTGCTAAAAGTAAAGCAACGAAAACCTTCTTCATTGACCTTAAGAACGATTCCATTAATCAAAATGGATAGGAGATGAGAAAGGCAACTGCTGTTCTGGGCATGATTCTAACTCTAAAAGGAGAATTCTTCCCTAAAATGGAAGGATGAGAAGCTGACAGGAAGCGCATGCCTAAAACCTCCTCCCTGGTCATCTCTGCCTCTTGGCATCTCTGACTTCCTTCAAGTCCCACCTTTGGAAGGAAGCTTTTCCCACCCCCATTAATTCCAGTGCTTTGCTTCTCAATCATTTCCTATTTATTTTGTAGATAGTTTGTTTGTACATATCTGTTTGCTTGTTTTCTCCTCTACTAGCCTGGGAGCTCCTTAAGAGCGAGAGCGTCTTCTCCCTTTCCTCGTAACCGCATAGAGCCCAGCACATGGTAGCTTCTCTCTCTCTGACTGTCTTAACATTTTCTGCATTTGCCTGATTATGAAACAAAAAGGTAAGCAAAAGCAAATCTGCTTCCGTCTGCACTAGTCCATCAGTTGTCTCTGGGGGTGGATGGGATTTTTCATGGCAGGTCTTTGGAGTTGGGAGTTGTTGTCAATTATTGTAGCAATCCGAATATACCTCGGCATAGGCCTTTCGGAGTGGATCTTCATTACACGTGTTCCTGTGCAGATTGTTCCCTTGGTTCTAATCACTTCACTTTGGGTCAGTTCATGTAGATCTTTCCAGGTTTTTCTGAAACCCTCCTGCTCAGCATTTCTTATAGAACAGCAATATTCCATCACTCTCATATGCCACAACTTGTTTAGCCAATTGATGGCCATTGCCTCCGTTTCTACTTCTCTGCCACCACCAAAAAGAGCGGTTATAATCTGTTTGTACAAAGAGGTCATTTTACTTTTTCTTGGATCTCTTTGTTATTGTTGGGCCAAAGGCAGGCTCAGTTTGATAGCTTGTTGAACATACTTTGAAATGGTTTTCCAGAAAGGCTGGACCAGTTCATAACTCCTCCAACAGTACATTGGGCTACTATTCTCCACAGCCCCTCCAGCATCTGCCATTTCCCTTTTCTGCCACGTCAGTCAAACTGATGGATATGAGGTGGTACCTCAGAGTTGCTTTCATTTACACTTCTGCAGTCATTTGTGGTTGAGAGCATTTGAATAGGACTACTAAGAACTTTGATTTCTCCTGAAAACTACCTGTTCGTATCCTTTGACCATTTACCAACTGAGAAATGGATCTTATTTTTATAAATTTGGTTTAGTTCCACCTGTGTATACATATGAAAAATGGGGCCTTTATCACAGAAACTTGTTGCAAGTTTTTCCTCATAATTTCTTGCTTTGATTCCAACTTTGGCTGCACTGATTTTGTTTGTGTAAAACTTTTAAATTTAATACCATCAAAGTATTTTTGCTCTCTCTCATCTCTCATTTGGTCATGAACTCTTTCCTTATCCATAGGCATGAAAAACAGTGTTTTCTATCTTCCCCTAATTTGCTTATGGCATTACTCTTTATGTCTAACTCATGTGCCCATTTTCAGCTTCTCTTGGTATTTGGTGTGAAATATTGATCTATACTTAGTTTCTGCCAAACTGATTTCTAGCTTCCTCAGCAGTTTTTGTTGAATGGTGAGTTTTTGCCCCAGGAGTTTGGACTTTTTTCCATTTTCATAATTGCTTTAGGTGCATATTATCCTGCCCGTGTCCTTTGGGCTAACACCTCAATTTCCTTCCTTGAATGGAAAGTTTGGAAGCATGAGAGGAAGAGGAGGGACTTTAGGAGAAAGTGATCCCTCTGAGCTGGCTCAGTTTTGGCAAATTTTGGTCGCTGGGAATTGTTGGGAGCCATTTCTGGCTCAGAGGGCTAAGCGATAGTACTCTTCCCCACATTCACGGGTCCTCCACAGGCATGCCGACTGGTACCCTTGAATGGAAGATGCCCACCTGGGGAGGTGATCACATAGAAATGCAGAAGAACTCCAGGACCAGAGAAGGTGAAGGTGAAGGAAGGTAGTAGCACTAAGCCTCAACATGAGCTAAGGGTGATGCTGAACGTCAAAGCCAACCGCAAAGAGCGTTAGAAAGCTGGGTGGCAAGAGGAAGAGCAAGTCAAAGTTTGGCATGATGGCGAGGAAAGAGAACGAGAGCTTTTCATTGTGCTTGTTTTCTCATCAGAAAAAACTCCTCCAGACTGGAAGGGATAACAGTCCTCCCCATAACCACTGAGCGGGGTGGGGGAGGGCTAGCGCTGCCTTGCCTACTTTGCCTGGAAGGAGCCATGATCCCTAGTAAGTGAATAGAACTTGGAGTCTGATGCTTCAGTCCTTTGAAAAGGACGAGTCTAATTAGTTCACTTCTCAGAAGATACTCGGGTAGATTACACAATAAAGAGCTCCTAGAGGGAAAGGATTTGTAAGGGTAGAGTTTCATGGGAAGCCTCGTGTCCCTGGACTCGCCTGAAATTCTAGAGACTGCTGGGAAAGGGCTTCTCCGTGGAATTGTTCTCTCCTGGTTTGAGCTGAAAGCCTACCTTACTCCCGATTGAGGAGCTCATTCACCTTTTTGTACTCTTTGAAATCATCTAATGAGCCTGCTTCTTCTAATCTGTGTTTGCTCTCTTGTTTAGAGACTCGGGTTCATTCTCTAGTCACTATTCATGATGCTCTTTTATGTCATCAGGGCTTGATGGGAAGGAGCTAAGTCAGTGGGTCTAAGCGAAGGGCTCTCTTCTTTTTCCTCTCCTCTCCTCTCCTCTCCCCTCTTCCTCTCCTCTCCTCTCCTCTCCTCTCCTCTCCTCTCCTCTCCTCTCCTCTCCTCTCCTCTCCTCTCCTCTCCTCTCCT